>NC_053427.1:25671214-25695707 GCF_007990345.1 Gossypium hirsutum | reverse complement strand
ACATTTGTACTTCTCATTTTAAGTAGCTCTGATACCAAATGATATGATCCCACCTCGGTTTAGTGAGTTGAGTTGATATGTTGCCCGATCGTCTAACGAGGAAATATCATTTGGTTTGCGGAGTTTAGTTGTAAATGTATTAAGGTTGGAATGGGTTAACAAAAAAAGGTTCAAAAATAGATAAGTTTGGTTCAAAAGAAGATAAAACGGATTTGGGATAGAATGATGGAAATGGAAAAACCATCTTAAGCTCAAGATCGAACCAACACTAAAAGAGAGTGTTGACCCAAAACTTATTTGGCTTAAGGGAGATTGGTGAATGAAGGAAAAGACCTTGACCCGTTACCTATCAAAGGTAAGAACAGAAGGTATGGTGGTTTTGAATGCCACACTCGTTTGGGAGTGATAAGTTCAGAAAAGAAGACTCGGTTGACACCACTGACAACAGATAAGCCAACAAGTCTAATAACAAAATTTGAGGGAAGAGAAAATCTCACAAATTGATATAAGTTCATACAAATTGACAAAAAGTTTTTAAACAAAGAAGAGAGTTACATATTTATAGTGCTGGACATAGTCGAGCGGAATAGTCACAAAGCTAGCTGAATGGCCACCTAAATTCAGCTTTTAGATAAGCAAAAAATTCCAGAATTCTTCAAGACACTTCCAGGAAACTTCCTTGTGTAAGGGGAACATCAATGGCCTCCTCTAGAAAAATTCAATCAGCTGGAGTTTAAATGAAAAGTTTAAATGAGCTGAATTGGTGCGGGCAGATTCGGCCAAGGGGTTTAAATGCTGAATAAAAACTCCTTAATTAAGCTGCTTTGTTGAGCTAAATAGTCTGGAATTTATTGAGCAGCTTGGAATACTCCAATGGTCCCTCAATTGTGAAAGTTGAATTTGTTAAGTCCCTTGAGTGTGAACTCTCAAAACCAAATGGTCTCAAATGTGAACAAGAGCTTCCAGCAAATGTGAAAGCTAAGATGCTGCTTTGGAAAGCTGGACAGCCAGCTTGGAAGAGAGGAAACATCACCTTCTTTGTCCCTTGGCATACACGAAGAGCTGCATGGAAAAGATGAACCATCAGCACACCATATTTATGTCGTCCATTGCACATAGCTGCACTACATAAATAAGCAGAATTAATTATTTTAAGGCACAATAACTTGGAAGCAACTATAATTAAAATTGCACATTAATTCAGCTCAAAGATACATGTAAATCATGTAATAACTAAGACAAATTAAAAACATGATGGAAGTAAGACAGATCAAATTCAACTGCACTAAATAACAAGAAATAAATTCGTCCTAAATTAGACAACTTAAAAAGTTAATTTAGACACTTTAAATTGTTGTAGCATGACACATTAATTTCATGTTTTGATTTTGGACAAATTAAATACTTTAATATTTATTTGAGCTAAAAATAATATGCAATTTATTTAATTAATTAAATGCAAAGCTGGAAAAATAAAAAGGAGCTCAATTGAGCTGGAACGAGCTAGCTTAAATTCATGGAGCTAGAATTAAGCTAAAATCAGTTTGCAATATGTTGCAAGGACACTTTGTTGAGCTGGTCCAAGCTCGTTTCATTTCACCAGCCAATGCCTCGCCCCACACTTGGTTGACTAAGGCCAAAATGGCCTCCTTGAATTACTTAACTCGAGCCTGCATAATTGGTCTTTGGGGTAGCACCATTGAGCCTTTGGTCAAGCTTGATGCACTCCGGGGCATGATCGTATCAACTTGCTCATAACATCGAGTTCAATACTCATAGCACCAATCACATATTCATGGAATAATCAAAGCATCATTGAAGCATTAACACATGGTACAAATCACATTTATTATATATATACTTACCATACATGCAATATTAAAGCATTTAAATTATGGTACATGTTGCATAATTTGCAAATGAACTTACCTCAGTACAAAATGATAGAAACGAGCCTAATCCTCGTAAACTTTATTTTTCTCCCGATCAAGACTCGAATCATGTTTTTCTTGATCTATAATGCCAAATTTAACTTGCTCAATACACACATTGTTCATATCGAGTCATAACACATACTTTGATAAAATTACCTTTTTACCCTTAACTTTTCACTTGTTTACACTTTAGTCCCTAGGCTCGTAAAATGAAATGCATGCATTTTCTTGGTTACCCAAGCCTAGCCGATTCATATTCTAACTCATATCAGCCCACATTTTCCTTTATTCCACATTTCTACTACTCATTTTTACACCTTTTTCAAACAAGTCCTTTTTAGGTGTTTTCACTAAAAATCACTTAGCAAAAGATGCTTATCACACATCAAACATTCATATTCCTCCATTAAACATCAAAATAAAACCATGTCACATATGGGTCAAGTTTCATACATGAACCCTATGTAACACCCCTAACCCGTATCCGTCAGTAGAACCCCTACGAGGTATTACCAAACGAAACACAACTTTCAGACATTCATGAATATACAAAGAAATTAATTATCTTAATACATCACATTTGAATAAATACTAAATCAATCTAAATTTTACAGGTTACACATAAATTAAATAGCATTCCACCATAATTGTTATTAAAAGGCCGAATATAAGCATATGGATTAAAACATCTCATTACACATTATTTAAGACCATACATACATGCAACCTTATTATAAGTTTTATCTCATCCAACTTACTCATTAAAAACCTAAGTTACTATTCATATGGTCATTTATTAAAACTATAGCTGAATGTATATACAGCATGCAAAAATACATATCCCTTATTTGATGTCAACTTCCATTATACTTTATCGCTTTACATGCATAAAACATTTCCAAGAATTAAACCAAATAATCACACATATTATTATAACTTATCAAACAAAGTAACAATAGTCATATTCCAATACTAATTCAACATTCACATATTCAGCTAAATATTTATATATATGTATCCATATATCCAAAACAATCCACTTTTAATATCAAATACATGTTATCCCAATTTTTCTAACATCCACCAAAAACTAATTCACCTTATTGTCAAATAAAAACATGGTTGTTTCACATGCTATTCACACACCTAAAGTCATATTTAAAATCAATGATCAAAGACATATATATTATCCTTACCTAGTTCATCACATAACCAAATATCAATACTTCAAATCATAGCCATTTACCTAATATATCCCATCTATATATCAAGCATATCAATATATAACCAAATGTACATACACTCATATACGCAAGCTCAAAAATCATAATATAACATCACGTACACGAACTATCCATATGGCCGAATATACATGGTCTTGTATACACATATTCAAAGACCAAATCCATAATATTCATATCATTCGATCATAAGACCGAATATACATACCTTACTCACATATATACTTTATTTGCATCACACATGATTTGTAACAAATAATCAAGTTACTTACTTACCTTATTTTAAGTAGGCAACAAGTTAATTCTTACCTGGTCATTTAGCTCGTTTAACGTATTCGAATACCACATCAGCATGAAGTCTTTTAGACATAGACTTATAATATTTTAGTAGCATAAAACCTGCTAGGCCTAAGCCTGTATCACACACCAGCACAAGGCCTGCTAGACTCAAAGTCTAATTTTATACACCGGCAATAAGCCTGCTAGGCATCAAGCCTGATTAAATTCACCAGCACAAGGCTTGCTAGGCTCAAAGCCTAAATATCATTATTATAAAGCTGTTTCATAAACAATTCATATATCGAACATTTCAGATATTCCATATAATTCATACAGACTTTCAAATGTTATAACTCAATCGAGTTAAACTCAGATACGTTATTTCTATGCTTTATCACATTCGGCTAACTCTACTATAAATCCATGAATTCCAAATCAGCATATTAAACTAAGTTACATTCAAAATTAACGATGTTTAATTGCTTAAAAACTTACCTCGAATATCGACAAACGATGTAAATCGACTATTTGACTATTTTTGCTTTTCCCCGATCCAAGTCTGATTTCTTTTGTTCTTGATCTATACAATTTCAAATTAATCTCATTCAATCACAATTTCATTCAATTTAATCCAACAACACATAAATGAAAAATTACCATTTTACCCATGATATTTCATACTTTTACAAATTAGTCCTAATTGCATAAAACACAAAATACACAAAATCTCACAACAACATAGTTAGGCCGAATCTTCCTTATACTCATACTAATCCATATATTTCATTTATTTCACATTTTAGTCCCTCAATTTATTATTTTTTCAATTTAGTCCTAATTACTCAAAATCATCAAAAACTCCAATACAAAACATGTTAATCTAAAACATATCTTTCGTATTTCTCAAACTCTCATCAACGGCATAACTCAAAATATTCATCAAAATAAAAAATTCAAGTATGGGTTGGGTAGTACTCGAAGCAACATATCAAAAACGTAAAAATTATCAAAACCGAAGTAAAAACATACCTTGATTTAGCTTGAGAAGTAGTCGAATGCCTAACTCTTTTCTTTTCTTTTTATTTTTGGTATTTTCAGTTCTTAAAGATGATTAATAATATGGTTTCTCTATTATATGTTTTATAATATATTAACTAAACAATTACTTTACCAATTTAACCTTACAAATAAAATATACAACCATTATCATGCATGGTTATAACCGTCCACCCTTATTTCATTTGGCTAAATTGCAACATAAAACCTTCACTTTAAAAAGACATAACAATTAGGCATTTTACAAAGTAGCATGCTTAATTTTCTTTTGCTGCAATTAAAATCCTTTTTAATAATCAAGCACTCAAACAGTAAAATTAAAACACGAAAATTTTATAGATATCAATTCACACATAATAAACACAGAAAAATAATGTTAAAATACTTTTCTGGCTAGGGTCTAAATCAGGCTATTATACCCTACTTCAAAATATGGCTGGAAATGGATAGATCATGCTTCAAGGATCTCAAAAATGTAAAGAACATTAAAAATGGGACTTGGGAGCACTTACAATCAAGCTTGAAAATTTTGAAAACCCTAGCTATGGAGACTCCCACAAATCTCGGCTCCCTTAGAGAAGATGGACATCATTTTTGCTTGGTTTTTCCCTTTTTATTCTTTTATTTACCAAATGACAAAAATTCTCTTAATTCTTTCAAATTTTTCCTATTCATGCCCATTTTTGTCCAAAATTTTAGAACTTAGTCAAATTTCTATTTAAGGACCTCTAATTAATATTCTAATGCAATTTCATACTTGAAGCTTCTAAAACACAAGTTTTACAACTTATTCAATTTAGTCCCTAAAGTCAAATTGGACGTTTTAGGCATAGAATTTCTTCATGAAAATTTCACACAATCATGCAATCATATCATGGATCATCAAATAATCATCAAATAATTATTTATATTTCAGATTTGTGGTCTCAAAATCACTGTTTCGACTAGACCCTAATTCGGGATGTTACAAAAAGATAGTGGGTTGAGATCTTTTGATTCTTCTATTGACATCACTTTAGCTTCCCAAGATGTTAGGAGACTATTCAACATTTTCTTCAACATCTCCTTGTTAGAATAGATCTTCTCAAGAGCTTTGAGACCATTGATGATGTGGGTTTGAGACCTTCTTCTAGTTTTGCCTCAAACAACTCATAATCAAGGATGACAAGGCTTATCTTAGACTCCTTAACTCTACTTGTCCCTTCATGAGTGACTTCAAGTTTGTCCAATATTTCTTTTGCATTATCACACAAGGAGACTCTATTATACTCATTTAGACCAAGAGCACAAAATAGAGTGTGCATAGCTTTTTCATTTAATTGCACTTTTTTGATATCATTGTCATCCAATTCACTCTCTTCCTCTGTAACAATAACACCTTCAACCCTCTTTATTGGAATGGATGACCATTTGTAATTATCCTCCAAACTTCATAGTCATTAGCTTGGATGAATAGCTTCATTCTTGTTCTACAATATGAGTAGTTGGTTCCATTGAATAAAGGAGGCCTCATGGTTGAATGCCCTTCTCCCAATATGGTGGAATTTTGATCCAATGCCATGAAGCAAATTTCTTGACTTGTGGCTTCCATCTTGGATATCTTGAGGATCTTTTCGCTGGGTGGTAAAATCAACTCTAGAGTTCTAGCTCCGATACCAATTATTGATATCAGAATACACCAATAGAGCATGAATTGGCGTGTTAAAACATTTTTGGGAAAGGAAAAAAAATAAAATGACTCAAGTATTTATAGTGATTCAGCCTCAATTGCCTACATCCACCACCTAGCTTTCCTCAGCTAAGAAATTCCCAAATCCACTAGATTTAAACCTCTAAGGACAAGGTTTAACCTTACAAATCCCTAACTTTTTAAAGGTTGAAAAGGTTTCAGTTAGAAATGTTTTCCAACATTGTTTGAGGAACCTAAGTCCCAATGGTTATAGCTTAACTTTTTCTGCCAATCAATGAGTTGATCCCTTCGTGCCTTCTGCCCTTCTACCTTGGCCAAACAATTCAGATAATGAATTGGTGTATGTTTTATTAAGGTGCATCATAGAGCCTCTATTATACTTTTATCATATTTTTAATATACGTCTAAGAAATTGGACAATTATATCTTCAAGCCACACTAATTCACCTATTACTGATGTATGGTCTTCACTACATTCTTAATCTCAAGACATGGATATTTCTTCACTTTCTTAGGGGGCATCAATCAAGTAAGGGACTTACTACAGCCATTACTCACTGTCCCACAGCTCTTGTATTTCCTAGGATTCCTTTGGTATCCAAGGGCTCTACTTCTTGAGTAAACCCTTCTAGGATAAATCCTGATCTTCCTTCATTAGAGAATTTCATGAAGGTGGTCCACACAAGTCAGTCGTCTATCTTTCTCCCTTCAACACAAGATGTAAATCTTGTTGAGTCAAGCAATAACTTTCCTCGATGTGACTTTATAGATTCAGCTCCCTTTTCTACTTCTCTTGATTCAATCATTCAACAATATTTAATGTAACACCCCTCGCCCATATCTGACGCTATGATAGGGTTTGTGGTGCTACTTGACTTAAACTCAACCAACTGTATAAAACTAGACCGTGAAATCTCAAAAAATTTAAAAACTTCTCTTTTCACAAGCAATCTGTCTCATATACAGGCTTACGAGGCCCAAAACATACATCCAGGGTGGTCGGAACCCAACCGAGAACTCATGAAAAACTTAGAAAAATTCATGCATCAAGGCTCTACATGCCCGTATGGGTATAGAACACACAACCGTGTGCCAGGGACACGCCCATGTCTCAAACCCGTGTCTGAAAACTTAGGCATTCTGTCAAAATCACACGGCCCAAGAATACGCCCGTGTCCTGTAACCATGTCCTTCCCAAGGTCAAGACACATAGCTGTGTCTCTTGTCTATGTACTACTAGCATGCATACTGACTTTATGACACAGCCTAGGCACACGCCCGTGTTGCCCACTCGTGTACTAAAATGACTTTAAAGTTTTAAGTGCAGGGGATGCACGACCATAACTCACACCCATGGGCGTGAGCCGTGTGTCACACACGGCCTAGACACACGCCCGTGTGGACAAACTAGGCTATTTCCCAAGCCATTTTGTCACCCATTTTGCACAACCTACACAAGATCATGTCAATATAAAAATTTCATCACAATGGACACCAATTCATCTATAAAAAGAACATTATATGCATTTATCAAAATGAATAATAGTCATTATTCCAGGCTTGATACAAAGCGAAGGGCCTTTGACTTAAGCCAAAAATACATGAATAATTCTCTTAATACAACATCCTAGTCTAGACCTATACATGCCACCTTCAAAAATATAAATCAAACTATACCGAGTGATGCGGCTTATAGTGTGATCGTTATCTCTGACTTTATGGGATCCTTAAGCTAGCCTGGCGATACTGAAAGAAGAGGGAAAGGAAAAAGAGTAAGCATAAAGCTTAGTAAGTTGCATATAAATAAATATACAACAACAATCTCACCCTTTGTTATCATGCTTATAGCTCAAAGGTAAACATAACTTAACTTACTCATTATCATCTACTCGAGTCTCATTTATCTAAATTAAGCTTGTTACTCATGTTTATCATAGAGGTACCTGTAACACTCACAACATGATCATCCTTTCTTTATCAAAATTGAACTATAAATTTCACCATTGAACCATTTGGAATACTATTGGATATTCTATGAACCTTCAACATGGGATAAATTGCCGATGCCATGTCCTAGACATGGTCTTACATTGCCTCTCATATATGAGTGCTGATGTATGTCCCAGACATCTCTTACACTGGCACAACTCTTAGCCGATGCGTGTTCCAGACACGTCTTACACTGGCTATCTCTGTCGAGGCCAATGCATGTCCCAGACATGTCTTACTCTGGCACTCATAATATGGCTGAAGCATGTCCCAGACATGTCTTACACTAGCCCTCGTCTGGATGCCGATGCCATGTCCCAGACATGTCTTACACTGGCGTACAAATCACCCAATGTCTTGGCACGAATATCCAGTTCATATCTTATGGTTTCAACAGAATATTTCTACTATCTCAATTATTATAAGGCATTCTCAATATAACTTAACAATTCGTACAATATCAATTCAATGACAATATGAATACAAGTATTAACAGTGTAGTTGTATTATTTACCTACAACTTACCTCGGGTTACAAAAAGTTCTTGGCTAGTCGGCTTATTCGAATTGCTTGGCTTTGCCCCGGTCTAGGCTCGGTTTTGGAAAATCTTGATCTATAATAACAATATCCATCCATTTAGTCACTAAACACAATTAGGCATTCATAAATTCACAACTTTGGTAAAATGACTATTTTGCCCCTATGCCTTGGCAAAATGACCATTTAACCACTACGCTTGAAATTTGATTTTTATCTAATTTCTTCGGATTTCAAGCCTAGCTAAACTCTTTTTACTACTAGGGCAATCCCAAATTCTCACTATTTCACACACTAACCACCTATTTTGTAACTTATGAAAAATTGTAACACCCCAAACTCATGGCCGTTACCGGAAATCGAACACGAGGTGTTACCGGCTTACTTCATTTATTTCCCCCTATATTTTTTTTTGTTCCAGGCAAGCTGGCTACTGTATCGTGGTCGCTTTAAAAATCATATTTTGAGTTATGAAACTAGAAATCCAATTTCGTAAATTTTCCCCGAAACTAGACTCATATATCTTTATGGGGGAATTTTTTTAGAATTTTTGGTTGGGCCAATTAGTACAGTTTATTTGTTAAAGTCTCCCCTGTTTCAAGGTTCGACTACACTGACCTCTGTACCTTACGATTTAAATATCTCCCTGTACAGGGCTTCAATGCCTATGCCGTTTGTCTCTAATGAAACTATACTCGATAATGAATTTGTAAATATAAGGAACGACCTATAATTATCTCGATAAAATTTACGGTGAATTTTCTAAGTCAAAACAGGGGATCCAGAAATCGCTCTGGCCCTGTTTCACAAGAATTTAATTAACTCCTAACATACAGCTCATATGGTCGTTTCGTTTCTTCCATATGAAAATAGACTCATCAAGCTTCGATTTCATAATTTATTCATTATTTAATTCCATTTCTACTATTTTTAGTGATTTTTCAATATCACATCACTGCTGCTGTCAGCATCTGTTACTAAAACAAACTATGCCTATTTCATGATTTTTCCTTGATCTAACTAATAATTCATCATACATGTCACAATTTATGACCATGACTAGCCATGCCAAAGGCTAATCATCACCGAGCGTCTCCCTACTACACTATTACCAAACCATGAATTTAACACCGAAAATAATCAGCCATGACATATGGCATAATAACCGAGTGGGCCTCAACCAATACTCAACCAAAACTGAATTACCAAGACTTGTGTCCAAACATCATAGAACCAAATCCAACCGAACATTTATGCCATTTTCGCATGGCTAAAAGTTTACATACGAAATTTCAACAAAACATAATAGCCTATACATGCCGAAATGTTCTCTTAGACCAACTAAGAAGAAAATACCAAAAGTTGCTAGCCGGTGTGATGACTTCGATGACGGTCCCGAGTACGCAAAAAGTAGAGTCCAAGAAACCTAAAATAGGTGACAAGCAAACACCGAATGAGTATATAACTCAGTAAGTCATAAGCAATGCACTACCATCCATTAATAACATTATCACAAGAGGAAACAAAATGGAACGAGGCTAATTACTCCATCCAAACCGAACTATACCATAGTTCCTTAGACCTTTCGGTTCAATCTCATACCAAGTCATAAATTCACATTCCATATAGTAATCAATAGGATATTTGAGGCATTTTCATACATCATTTTATTTTCGTTACAATCATACAACTAAATAACCTTTCACTTATTCCACGATGAACCTTATGCACGTGACTTCAATTATAATTGTCACATAGGTTCAAAACTTACCAAGCTCAACTCTAAATATAAACATAGCGCCTATTAGCCATGAACTCAAGGTACTTACCCCTTTCCGCTGTCCGAAATCGACTCGGTAAGGTCGCACCCTTAATATAAATAATTGATAGAAAATATATATATAATGGGTTCACACACATAGTGCTTAATAATCAACCACGCACACTTAGTGCCATGTACTTTAAACTCGCACACTTAGTGCCATGCATTTCAAGCCCGCACACTTAGTGCCAATCTCACAACCGTGAACACTTATTGCCTGCACACTTAGTGCCGAAAACCAACCACTCTATACGCTTCACTGCCTTTTTACATTCGACAATTTCATCTCTACATACATATACATTTGTATACATTTCATCTCATTAAACACAATTGCATAGGTATTACGATCATTTAAATCAATACCAACTATATGCTTAATGACTTACCTTGTGTTGGGTAAAATAATTCCAAGTCGGCTACTCGATGACCTTCGATTTCCCCTTGTTGGACGCCTCTCCTTTAGGATCTTAAGCTTAAACAAATAAATTAACTCATTCAACCGCTTTACTACATATATTGGTATTCACATTTTAATGATTTTATGACATACGGAACGGCATGGTAAAATTTTTATCTTGCTACCTCATGTTCTTAGCTATTCGGCTAATAACCTTATGCAATTACCATACTTTCAATAATCTAATCACACATGCATATACATACTTGGACATTCGGCAATCACCTTGCTGATTTTAAACTCAACATCACATAAGCTCCCAAGTGATGGCCGAATATGTATATCTATACTATCACCTATAATTCATCAAATCACAAAATTTCATCTCATGAACACTTGACCCATTTTTACCCCATATGGCCGAATATGCAAGATTAAATTCAACACCACCTATGTACTTAATTAGGTGGCCAAATATACCAAGTTAGACTTGACATTATACGTCACAAGAACTCTAATTTAATTTGTCAATTGCTTGGCCAAGAACTCACAAGTGCCTTATCTACAACCTATTCGGCCTTACTACTTAAACTTAGCCTTTCATACACTTATCTCTATTGTTTTAGAAGGACGAATCCTTATGTGTTCCAACATCTAGCTTACTCAATTCAACACATCAAAACGACATTTAGGCCGATTTTGCTAGCACACAAGCCTTTGACCGAATGTCCTTGACCTCTAGTCACCTAAATTTTTATTCTTTAAAACTCATCCAAGACCACATTTGGCACCTCCAACCAATAATTTAGATATTCTCAAGTTCATTCACACGTACAATTATGTATCACATTAAGCATTAATCATTTTGCAACATGAATTCTATAGCATGGCCGAATACTCATGCACATACACACATAACAAGAAGAACTCAATGACACAAAAATCTCCTTTCCAAAGTACATACATACCCATACATACGGCAACTTCCATTCTTTTCTCCCAACAATGAATCCATGAATTTTGCCATGGGTTAACTAGACTATACCCATATCAACTAAATCTCAATATCAATTAGAATAAAAATCACAACGCATACCTTTCCATTGAAATAGCCATGGCCGAATGCCTTGGTTTCTTTTTTTTAAATCTTTCCTTTCTCAATTTCGGCAAATGAAGAAGATGGAAGATGAGCCTTCCTTCACCTTTGTTTTCTTTACTCGCGGCAATTGTAACAAGGAAAAGGATGAACACTCCTTCTTCCTCCCTTATTTTATTCATCTTTTTCCTTTTTAATTCCTTTCTTTAATTTATTCTAATTTACTTACCAATATTAAATAATAAACAACATAAACTTGGAGGAATGGAACCATGCTTGGCCGGCCACTTAACATGAATTGGGCACTTTGACATGCAAACCCAAACTTTCCTATTTTAATACTATTTGGTCCTTACTTATTTACCTATCATAATTTTCTAAGTCTCTCAACTAGATCCTTTCAAGCAAAATTCACATTCCTAAGATAAAATTAAAACATCAAATTTTTATACAAGTACTATCACACATATAAGATATGCAAATAAAATTTTAACTAAATTTTATGACTCGATTTTGTGGTCCCGAAACCACATTCCGACTAGGGTCAAATTAGGGCTGTCACAACTCTCCCCCACATAAGGAATTTTCGTCCCCAAAAATTTTACCAGTGAAAAATTTAGGATATCGATCCTTCATAGAGTCCTCAAGTTCCCAAGTGGCTTCTTCGATTCCGTGTTTATGCCACAACACCTTCACTAATGGGATTTTCTTATTTCGCAACTCTTTTACTTCACGCATCAAAATGCGAACCGGCTCTTCTTCATAACTCAAGTTAGGCTGAATCTCGATCTCAGATGGAGTGATTACGTGCGACGGGTTGGACCTATATCGTCGAAGCATCGAGACATGGAAAACGTTGTGAATCTTTTCAAGCTCAGGGGGTAAAATTAACCGGTATGCGACTGGCCCAACTCGTTCGGATACTTCATATGGACCGATGAACCTCGGACTCAATTTGCCCTTACGGCCAAATCTAAGCACCTTCTTCCAGGGTGAAACTTTGAGAAATACTTTGTCTCCACCTGATATTCAATGTCTTTTCTTTTCAAATCCGCATACGACTTTTGACGATCCGAAGCGGCTTTCAAACTTTCGCGAATTACTCGGACTTTCTGCTCGGCATCTTTAATCAAATCAACCCCAAGGATCTTACTTTCACTAAGTTCAGTCCAAAATAATGGGGTACGGCATTTACGACCGTATAAAGCCTCGTATGGTGCCATTTTAATGCTTGACTAAAAATTATTGTTGTAAGCGAATTCGATCAAAGGCAGATATCTTTCCCATGAACCACAAAACTCTAAAACACAACATCTCAACATATCCTCGAGTATCTGAATTATCCGCTCAGATTGGCCATCGGTCTGAGGATGGAATGCGGTGCTAAAGTGCATCTTGGTACCCAATGCTTCTTGGAATTTCTTCCAAAATCGCGAGGTAAATCTTGGGTCTCTATCCGACACGATGGAAATAGGTACCCCATGCAACCGAACTATTTGGGAGACATATAATTCTGCCAATTTATCGAGCGAAAAATCCGTACGGACAGGGATAAAATGAGCAGACTTGGTCAATCTATCAACAATGACCCAGACCGAGTCTTTCTTACTCTGAGTCAACGGTAACCCAGATACAAAGTCCATTGTTATTCGATCCCATTTCCATTCGGGTATCATGATTGGCTGAAGTAATCCCGATGGTACTTGATGTTCCGCTTTCACTTGTTGACATATCAAACACCTTGAAACAAATTCAGAAATGTCTCGTTTCATACCGGGCCACCAAAATTGGCGTTTCAGGTTATTGTACATTTTAGTACTACCCAGGTGGACTGACATTCGACTACTATGAGGCTCGTTCAAAATCATCGAAATAAGTTCCGAATTTCTTGGAACACATAATCGACCTCTGAACGTCAAGCAATCATTGTCGTCAATCCGGAACTCCGATTCCTTATTCGAAGCACATTCAGCTCATTTAGTGACCAATTCAGCATCGACTTTCTGGGATTCAAGTATTTGACGAATCAATAATGGTTTGGCCTCTAATTCAGCTACTAGCACCCCATCGGGTGAGACGGATAAGTGAGCATTCACCGCTCTCAAAGCAAACAGTGCTTTCCGACTTAAAGCATTGGCAACCACGTTAGCCTTTCCCGGGTGATAATAAATAACAAGTTTGTAGTCCTTCAACAACTCAAGCCAACGTCTTTGCCGTAGATTTAGATCTCTTTGAGTCATCAGATATTTTAGACTCTTGTGGTTTGAATAAATATGACACCTTTCTCCAAACAAGTAATGTCGCCATATTTTCAAGGCGAACACTATGGCTGCTAATTCAAGATCATGGGTCGGATAGTTTCTCTCATGCGGCTTTAATTGTCTCGACGCGTAAGCCACAACTCGACCTTCTTGCATCAACACACAACCTAGCCCAAGCAAGGATGCATCACTGTAAATAACAAACTCCTTGCCGGACTCCGGCTGTACTAGCACTGGGGCCTCGGTTAAACAGGTTTTTAGTCGATCGAAACTTTCCTGACAGTGTTCTGACCATTCGAACTCAACATCTTTTTGAAGTAGTTTTGTCAATGGTGCAGCTATCATCGAAAAGCCCTTTACAAAACATCGGTAGTATCCGGCAAGTCCCAAAAAGCTCCTAACTTCAGTAACATTCCTTGGAGGTTTCCAATCGAGTATGGCCGAAATTTTGTGCGGGTCCACTCTGACACCCGATGCGGACACCACGTGTCCCAAAAATCTAACCTCTCTTAACAAAAATTCACATTTACTGAATTTTGCGTATAACTGCTTGCCTCGCAAAATCTGTAATACTAACCTCAAATGCTCGGCGTGTTCGGCTTCACCTTGTGAATAAACTAAAATATCATCAATAAACACAACCACAAATCGATCCAAGTATGGCCTGAATACTCGATTCATTAAATCCATAAATACCGCAGGGGCATTAGTGAGCCCAAACGGCATCACTAAGAATTCGTAGTGACCGTACCTCGTTCTAAAAGCGGTTTTGGGTATGTCCGAGTCTCGAACCCTCAACTGATAATAACCAGATCTCAAATCTATCTTGGAAAATACTGAGGCTCCCTTTAATTGATCAAACAAATCATCAATACCTGGCAACGGGTATTTATTCTTTATGGTCACTTTATTCAACTGACGATAGTCGATGCACAATCTCATGGTTCCATCCTTCTTTTTCACAAACAATACGGGTGCGCCCCATGGAGAAAAACTCAGTCGAGCGAAACCTCTATCCATCAATTCTTGCAATTGAACTTTCAATTCCTTTAATTCCGCTAATGCCATACGATACGGGGCTATTGAGATTGGCGTGGTACCAGGTACAATCTCGATGCCGAATTCCACCTCTCGAACCGGTGGCAACCCCGGTAACTCCTCAGGAAAAAATCTGAATACTCACAAACAACTGGTAATGATTCAAGTTTCCTTTCCGTCTCTTTCCTATCAAATACATATGCAAGGTATGTTTCACACCCCTTTTTCACATATCTCTGAGCGGTCATTAAAGATATTATCGCTGGCAACCCCTTCAAATCAGTAGACTCAACTTGGACTACTTCATTATTTGTACTCCTCAAATCAATGGTTTTCCTTTTACAGTTCACCACTGCATCATGTACGGTCAACCAATCCATACCCAGAATAACATCAAATTCGTCAAACGGTAAAAGCATCAAATCAGCCGGAAAACAGGATTCTCGAATTATTAGAGGGCATCTCTTACACACTTTATCAACAAGTACGTATTGACCCAAAGGGTTTGACACTCGAATTACAAACTCAGTAGACTCGACAGGTAGAGTCTTACTGGATGCTAAGGTTTCACATACGTATGAATGAGTAGAGCCAGGGTCAATCAATGCAATCACACTAGTATCAAAGAGAGTGAAAGTACCAGTGATAACATCAGGGGAGGATGTCTCCTCTCGTGCGCGAATGGCATATGCTCTAGCAGGAGTACGGGTCTCAGTTTGAACAGCCATATCAGAGGCCCCTCTCTGACTACCACCCCTACCTCCTGAAATTCTCGGTGGTCTACCTCTAGCTGTCATTCCACTAGGTCTTGCACCTTGCATCTTATTCTTCTCATCAAGCTCCGTGCAATCTCTATTGAAGTGGTCCTTCGAACCGCATCCGTAACAGGCCCTGTTAGTAGACTTACCCCAACATTCACCTATGTGTCGTCTTCCACATTGGGGGCATTCAGGTTTCTCTTGACGATTATTGCCCACACTAGCTACCAAAGTAGCTCAGGAGTCTGTCGATGGTCATGCTCTAATGGAAATTCCCGCAGTCGTCCTCGATTTATTAGTGTCCTCCCTGAACTTCTTTACAGTCGAGGACGGAGCTTTACCCGTCGATCTTTTACGATAGTCTCTAGCTTCAAATTCAGCCTTCTTCTTCTCCTTTCCAAGTTCTTCCGCCTTGCAGGCTCGTTCAACTAGTGTTACAAATTCTTTTATCTCCAAAATACCCACTAGTAGCTTTAAATCTTCATTCAATCCTTCTTCAAATCTCTTGCACATAGCAACCTCATCAGCCACACACTCCCGGGCATACCGACTGAGTCTTACGAACTCATGTTCGTATTCAGATACTGTCATACGGCCTTGCTTGAGTTCCAAGAATTCCTTACACTTTTGATCGATGAATCATTGACTAATATATTTCTTTCGAAATTCTGCTTGGAAGAAATCCCAAGTAACTCGTTCGTTTGGGACTATGGAAATCAAGGTCCTCCACCAATAGTAAGCTGAGTCTCGCAACAAGGATATAGCACACTTTAGACATTCATCGGGTGTGCATGACAGTTCATCAAACACCCGAATGGTGTTATCAAGCCAGAACTCGGCCCTTTCGGTATCATCAGTAACTATGGCCTTGAACTCCTCAGCCCCGCGCTTCCTAATCAAGTCTACAGGTGGTTTACTCAGCCTCACAGGATCAGTAACTGATGGCATTACGGGCTCTTGGGGTGGATTATTCAAATTTGGGAATGGTTGGACAGCCGGATTGGTTCGGGCATATTGCGCGACCCACTCATTCATCATGGCGAAGAAGGCTTGTTTTGCCCCCTCATATTGATTATTTGCAGATGACTGAAGTTCAACAGGCGGTGTCCCTTGCACAGGAGCAGCCGCTACACTTTCAACGTCATCCGCTAAGGGTCTCTCTACCCCGGGTTCCATTTACTAATCAAAACAAAAATTTTAACCGTCAGAAGTCATCACATTATTAAGCACTAACATTAAGGCATGTATAGCTAGACTCATACGCACTATGGTAGCCCTAGAACCGACTAAACCATAGCTCTGATACCAATAAAAATGTAACACCCCGAACTCATGGCCGTTACCGGAAATCAAACACGAGGTGTTACCGGCTTACTTCATTTATTTCCCCCTATATTTTTTTTTGTTCCAGGCAAGCTGGCTACTGTATCGTGGTCGCTTTAAAAATCATATTTTGAGTTATGAAACTCGAAATCCAATTCCGTAAATTTTCCCCGAAACTAGACTCATATATCTTTATGGGGGAATTTTTTTAGAATTTTTGGTTGGGCCAATTAGTACAGTTTATTTGTTAAAGTCTCCCCTGTTTCAAGGTCCGACTACACTGACCTCTGTACCTTACGATTTAAATATCTCCCTGTACAGGGCTTCAATGCCTATGCCGTTTGTCTCTAATGAAACTAGACTCGATAATGAATTTATACATATAATGCAGGACCTCTAATTATCTCGATAAAATTTAAGGTTAATTTTCTAAGTCAAAACAGGGGATCCAGAAATCGCTCTAGCCTTGTTTCACAAGAATTTAATTAACTCCTAACATACAGCTCATATGGTCGTTTCGTTTCTTCCATATGAAAATAGACTCATCAAGCTTAGATTTCATAATTCATTCATTATTTAATTCCATTTCTACTATTTTAGTGATTTTTCAATCTCACATCACTGCTGCTGTCAGCATCTGTTACTAAAACAAACTATGCCTATTTCATGATTTTTCCTTGATCTAACTAATAATTCATCATACATGTCACAATTTATGACCATGACTAGCCATGCCAAAGGCTAATCATCACCGAGCGTCTCCCTACTACACTATTACCAAATCATGAATTTAACACCGAAAATAATCAGCCATGACATATGGCATAATAACCGAGTAGGCCTCAACCAATACTCAACCAAAACCGAATTACCAAGACTTGTGTCCAAACATCATAGAACCAAATCCAACCGAACATTTATGCCATTTTCGTATGGCTAAAAGTTTACATACCAAATTTCAACAAAACATAATAGCCTATACATGCCGAAATGTTCTCCTAGACCAACAAAGAAGAAAATACCAAAAGTTGCTAGCCGGTGTGATGACTTCGATGACGGTCCCGAGTACGCAAAAAGTCGAGTCCAAGAAACCTAAAATAGGTGACAAGCAAACACCGAATGAGTATATAACTCAGTAAGTCATAAGCAATGCACTACCATCCATTAATAACATTATCACAAGAGGAAACAAAATGGAACGAGGCTAATTACTCCATCCAAACCGAACTATACCATAGTTCCTTAGACCTTTCGGTTCAATCTCATACCAAGTCATACATTCACATTCCATATAGTAATCAATAGGATATTTGAGGCATTTTCATACATCATTTTATTTTCGTTACAATCATACAACTAAATAACCTTTCACCTATTCCACGATGAACCTTATGCACGTGACTTTAATTATAATTGTCACATAGGTTCAAAACTTACCAAGCTCAACTCCAAATATAAACATAGCGCCTATTAGCCATGAACTCAAGGTACTTACCCCTTTCCGCTGTCCGAAATCGACTCGGTAAGGTCGCACCCTTAATATAAATAATTGATAGAAAATATATATATAGTGGGTTCGCACACATAGTGCTTAATAATCAACCACGCACACTTAGTGCCATGTACTTTAAACTCGCACACTTAGTGCCATGCATTTCAAGCCCGCACACTTAGTGCCAATCTCACAACCGTGAACACTTATTGCCCACACACTTAGTGCCGAAAACCAACCACTCTATACGCTTCACTGCCTTTTTACATTCGACAATTTCATCTCTACATACATATACATTTGTATACATTTCATCTCATTAAACACAATTGCATAGGTATTACGATCATTTAAATCAATACCAACTATATGCTTAATGACTTACCTTGTGTTGGGTAAAATAATTCCAAGTCGGCTACTCGATGACCTTCGATTTCCCCTTGTTGGACGCCTCTCCTTTAGGATCTTGAGCTTAAACAAAGAATTAACTCATTCAACCGCTTTGCTACATATATTGGTATTCACATTTTAATGATTTTATGACATACGGAACGGCATGGTAAAATTTTTATCTTGCTACCTCATGTTCTTAGCTATTCGGCAATAACCTTGTGCAATTACCATACTTTCAATAATCTAATCACACATGCATATACATACTTGGACATTCGGCAATCACCTTGCTAATTTTAAACTCAACATCACATAAGCTCCCAAGTGATGGCCGAATATGTATATCTATACTATCACCTATAATTCATCAAATCATAAAATTTCATCTCATGAACACTTGACCCATTTTACCCCATATGGCCGAATGTGCAAGATTAAATTCAACACCACCTATGTACTTAATTAGGTGGCCGAATATACCAAGGTAGACTTGACATTATACGTCACAAGAACTCTAATTTAATTTGTCAATTGCTTGGCCAAGAACTCACAAGTGCCTTATCTACAACCTATTCGGCCTTACTACTTAAACTTAGCCTTTCATACACTTATCTCTATTGTTTTAGAAGGCCGAATCCTTATGTGTTCCAACATCTAGCTTACTCAATTCAACACATCAAAACGACATTTAGGCCGATTTTGCTAGCACACAAGCCTTTGACCGAATGTCCTTGACCTCTAGTCACCTAAATTTTTATTCTTTAAAACTCATCCAAGACCACATTCGGCACCTCCAACCAATAATTTAGATATTCTCAAGTTCATTCACACGTACAATTATATATCACATTAAGCATTAATCATTTTGCAACATGAATTCTATAGCATGGCCGAATACTCATGCACATACACACATAACAAAAGAACTCAATGACACAAAAATCTCCTTTCCAAAGTACATACTTACCCATACATACGGCAACTTCCATTCTTTCTCCCAACAATGAATCCATGAATTTTGCCATGGGTTATCTAGACTATACCCATATCAACTAAATCTCAATATCAATTAGAATAAAAATCACAACGTATACCTTTCCATTAAAATAGCCATGGCCGAATGCCTTGGTTTCTTTTTTTTCAATCTTTCCTTTCTCAGTTTCGGTAAATGAAGAAGATGGAAGATGAGCCTTCCTTCACCATTGTTTTCTTTACTCACGGCAATTGTAAGAAGGAAAAGGATGAACACTCCTTCTTCCTCCCTTATTTTATTCATCTTTTTCCTTTTAATTCCTTTCTTTAATTTATTCTAATTTACTTACCAATATTAAATAATAAACAACATAAACTTGGAGGAATGGAACCATGCTTGGCCGGCCACTTAACATGAATTGGGCACTTTGACATGCAATCCCAAACTTTCCTATTTTAATACTATTTGGTCCTTACTTATTTACCTATCATAATTTTCTAAGTCTCTCAACTAGATCCTTTCAAGCAAAATTCACATTCCTAAGATAAAATTAAAACATCAATTTTTATACAAGTACTATCACACATATAAGATATGCAAATAAAATTTTAACTAAATTTTATGACTCGGTTTTGTGGTCCCGAAACCACATTCCGACTAGGGTCAAATTAGGGCTGTCACAACTCTCCCCCACATAAGGAATTTTCGTCCCCAAAATCTTACCAGTGAAAAACTTAGGATATCGATCCTTCATAGAGTCCTCAAGTTCCCAAGTGGCTTCTTCGATTCCGTGTTTATGCCACAACACCTTCACTAATGGGATTTTCTTATTTCGCAACTCTTTACTTCACGCATCAAATGCGAACCGGCTCTTCTTCATAACTCAAGTTAGCTGAATCTCGATCTCAGATGGAGTGATTACGTGCGACGGGTCGACCTATATCGTCGAAGATCGAGACATGGAAACGTTGTGAATCTTTTCAAGCTCAGGGGGTAAAATTAACCGGTATGCGACTGGCCACTCGTTCGGATACTTCATATGGACCGATGAACCTCGACTCAATTTGCCTTACCCAATCTAGCACCTTCCAGGTGAACTTTGAGAATACTTTGTCTCCAACCTGATATCTTCTTTTCTTTCAATGCAACACTTTGACGATCCGATGGCTTTCAATTTCGCGAATTACTCGACTTTGTCGCATCTTATCAATCAACCCCAAGGATCTTACTTTCACTAAGTTCAGTAAAAAATAATGGGGTACGGCATTTACGACCGTATAAAGCCTCGTAAGGTGCCATCTTAATGCTTGACTGAAGACTATTGTTGTAAGCGAATTCGATTAAAGGCAGATATCTTTCCCATGAACCACAAAACTCTAAACACAACATCTCAACATATCCTCGAGTATCTGAATTATCCGCTCAGATTGGCCATCGGTCTGAGGATGGAATGCGGTGCTAAAGTGCATCTTGGTACCCAATGCTTATTGTAATTTCTTCCAAAATCGCGAGGTAAATCTTGGGTCTCTATCCGACACGATGGAAATAGGTACCCCATGCAACCGAACTATTTGGGAGACATATAATTTTGCCAATTTATCGAGCGAAAATCCGTACGGACAGGGATAAAATGAGCAGACTTGGTCAATCTATCAACAATGACCCAGACCGAGTCTTTCTTACTCTGAGTCAACGGTAACCCAGATACAAAGTCCATTGTTATTCGATCCCATTTCCATTCAGGTATCATGATTGGCTGAAGTAATCCCGATGGTAATTGATGTTCCGCTTTCACTTGTTGACATATCAAACACCTTGAAACAAATTCAGAAATGTCTCGTTTCATACCGGGCCACCAAAATTGGCGTTTTAGGTCATTGTACATTTTAGTACTACCCGGGTGGACTGACATTCGACTACTATGAGGCTCGTTCAAAATCATCGAAATAAGTTTCGAATTTCTTGGAACACATAATCGACCTCTGAACGTCAAGCAATCATTGTCGTCAATCCAGAACTCCGATTCCTTATTCGAAGCACATTTAGCTCATTTAGTGACCAATTCAGCATCGACTTTCTGGGATTCAAGTATTTGACGAATAAATAATGGTTTGGCCTCTAATTTAGCTACTAGCACCCCATCGAGTGAGACGGATAAGTGAGCATTCGCCGCTCTCAAAGCAAACAGTGCTTTCTGACTAAAAGCATCGGCAACCACGTTAGCCTTTCCCGGTGATAATCAATAACAAGTTCGTAGTCCTTCAACAATTCAAGCCAACGTCTTTGCCGTAGATTTAGATCTCTTTGAGTCATCAGATATTTTAGACTCTTGTGGTCCGAATAAATATGACACCTTTCTCCAAACAAGTAATGTCGCCATATTTTCAAGGCGAACACTATGGTTGCTAATTCAAGATCGTGGGTCGGATAGTTTCTCTCATGCGGCTTTAATTGTCTCGACGCGTAAGCCACAACTCGACCTTCTTGCATCAACACACACCTAGCCCAAGCAAGGATGCATCACTGTAAATAACAAACTCCTTGCCGGACTCCGGCTGTACTAGCACTGGGGCCTCGGTTAAACAGGTTTTTAGTCGATCGAAACTTTCCTGACAGTGTTCTGACCATTCGAACTCATATCTTTTTGAAGTAGTTTTGTCAACGGTGCAGCTATCATCGAAAAGCCCTTTACAAAACGTCGGTAGTATCCGGCAAGTCCCAAAAAGCTCCTAACTTCAGTAACATTCCTTGGAGTTTCCAATCGAGTATGGCCGAAACTTTGTTCGGGTCCACTCTGACACCCGATGCGGACCCACGTGTCCCAAAAAGCTAACCTCTCTCAACCAAAATTCACATTTGCTGAATTTTGTGTATAACTACTTGTCTCGCAAAATCTGTAATACTAACCTCAAATGCTCGCGTGTTCGGCTTCACCTTGTGAATAAACTAAAATATCATCAATAAACACAACCACAAATCGATCCAAGTATGGCCTGAATACTCGATTCATTAAATCCATAAATACCGCAGGGGCATTAGTGAGCCAAACGGCATCACAAGAATTCGTAGTGACCGTACCTCGTTCTAAAAGCGGTTTTGGGTATGTCCGAGTCTCGAACCCTCAACTGATAATAACCAGATCTCAAATCTATCTTGGAAAATACTGAGGCTCCCTTAATTGATCAAATAAATCATCAATACATGGCAACGGGTATTTATTCTTTATGGTCACTTTATTCAACTGACAATAGTCGATGCACAATCTCATGGTTCCATCCTTCTTTTTCACAAACAATACGGGTGCGCCCCATGGAGAAATACTCGGTCGAGCGAAACCTCTATCCATCAATTCTTGCAATTGAACTTTCAATTCCTTTAATTCCGTAATGCCATACGATACGGGGCTATTGAGATTGGCGTGGTACCAGGTACAATCTCGATGCCAAATTCCACCTCTCGAACCGATGGCAACCCCGGTAACTCCTCAGGAAAAACATCTGAATACTCACAAACCACTGGTACTGATTCAAGTTTCCTTTCCGTCTCTTTGCTATCAAATACATACGCAAGGTATGTTCACACCCTTTTTCACATATCTCTGAGCGGTCATTGAAGATATTATCGCTGGCACCCCCTTCAAATCATAGACTCAACTTGGACTACTTCATTATTTGTACTCCTCAAATCAATGGTTTTCCTTTACAGTTCACCCACTGCATCATGTACACGTCAACCAATCAATACCCCAGAATAACATCAAATTCGTCAAACGGTAAAAGCATCAAAATCAAGCCGGAAAACAGGATTCTCGGATTATTAGAGGGCATCTCTTCACACTTTATCAACAAAGTACTATTGACCCAAAGGGTTTGACACTCGAATTACGAACTCAGTAGACTCGACAGGTAGACTCTTACTGGATGCTAAGGTTTCACATACGTATGAATGAGTAGAGCCAGGGTCAATCAATGCAATCACACTAAGTATCAAAGAGAGTGAAAGTACCAGTGATAACATCAGGGGAGGTGCCTCCTCTCGTGCGCGAATGGCATATGCTCTAGCAGGAGTACGGGTCTTGGTTCGAACAGCCGTATCAAGAGGCTCCCATACTCCCGTGTGGGATCTATAGTGTGACAAGCCCCTAAATTTGGACCCTTTTAGTCCGGAAAGTTTGGTTTCGGGACAAAAAAACCGAATCATAAAAAAATTAA